>NC_087069.1:2275939-2306387 GCF_963678635.1 Symsagittifera roscoffensis
AAAAAAAACATTAACCAAGACGTTTCATAACATAAAAGAAATTTTTGGCACTCCCAAGCAAAAAATATTGACATGTGTAGATAGCTTCTTTCAATTAAATGGGCCAGGTCACGAAGCTGCCCCCTCCTGTTTCTAGTTCCGAAATCATCTAGCTTGAAGAACCGGGCAGACGCGATGGCATAACCGAACTCCCTTTGGAGCCGCTTATTCATTTCCGTTACAGGATTGCGCCACATCTGAGTTCGGCGATCGGATAGTATGTGTTGATCCCTCCGAAGGAGAAATGCGCAGATGCGCACTTTAATGTTTGATCTCAGAGAATTCAAGAAACTCCTAAGGTTATCTATAATTGCTTCCACTCGAAGACTGTTGAGATCATTATTTCCTACTATAATTAACTTCATACTTCATGGTAGTTTTTCGCCTTTTGGCTCAAACCTGCTAAATGCCCCGTTCGCCTTCCGCCAACAGCATCATATGCAACTCTAAATAGTTTTTCAGTCAAACAAAAAAAGCAGAACTACTGATTGGTCCAGATACATTGCAGTCAGAATTAATATACCGATATTGCTCGAGCAAAGCATTTTTGTAGATTGTGGGTAGTGAGCGCCAAAGGTTCGAATCACCGATTACAAGGAGATTCGACATCTAACGTTAGATTTAATTATTTTAAAATTAAATATTTAAAATTTCAAAAAAAAGGGTTTTACGTTCTAAGACTTATTCATTCTTGTTTTGTTTCCCCTGTCTTTTCTTGCTTTTAATGAAAATTATTAGCTGGATTGTAATCAGTTTTTCTTAGAACACTAACATATTTGTTGACAATGAATAAACTGTCAAGATGTTTTGAATTGATTGAATCGCAGAAAAATTAGAAAAACACCTAACCTTATCACAAAATGGAGGTCGGCAGTGCTCGATAAAAAACGAACTCTAATAAAAATCATCCAATAACAAGTAAGAAAAATCGTAATTCGAATATGTCACTTCACTCAGAAAAATAAACACTAGAAGTTCGAAGAGAAGCATTAATCACTGATTGAAAAAGACAAAATCAAGAGAAAAAAGGTATAGGAGTCTCTAGAGCTTTAGGACCAGCTGAATAATTCTAAAACAGTAATTCATTCTCGCATTCGAATATCATTCATTCATGTAATTTCGCGGCATTTTACTTGAAGCGTTTAGTTTTAGCGAATAAAGCTTGTTGAAATAAAACAGATCATCAAAAGTTCTTTGTGCTTTTTAGGGTTTGCCTTGATTGAGCACTTTAATATGTTTCATGAAAAAAGCACCACTAGAACACTTGTCTCAGCTATTTTTGTCGACTTTAGAAAGTTTTCTGTAAAATTTGGTATGAAAACTTGAGTATTATCAACTTTAACTGAGCAAAGTTAAGTCTGAAAGCAACTGCTTGAAGTAAAATCATTTCTTCATTCAAGGGTACAGTTTATGGGTTCATCATGCAGTCTTTAACTATTTTATGATCTAAAAAGTTTGGCACTGAGGTCAGCCAAATTTCTTTTTAGTCTCAAAACAAGCCATTTTTTTCAAAGAGTTGGCCAACACGAACTCCTTTTGTTGGGTTGATTAGAATTTAAGGAAGAATGGTAATTTGAGGGAGGGAACTTCAGATAAGAATGAGCTTAGTTGTTTCAACAATTTCAAATAAGCGAAGACTTCAGTGCTACCTGGAAAAGTAATGAAATACTGAACATGCCCGTAGAAAACCTCAGAAATCGTTTGAAAGCAAACAAATCCATTCGGTGCTTTTTCCATTCCCTCATAGCACACCGAGTCAAAAAAATTCTTGTTTTGATGACGGGAAAATATGGTAGAACCCACAAACTTTCGCTTTGCTTCTGTAACCAAGACAGTGTTTTTGACCAAATTACAAAAATTCCTTGTTCTAGCAACAGCAGAGAATTTTCTTCCGGCCCAATCTTCCACCAATCCAACAAAATCATCGTCTTCTACGTCTTCATTAATCAGGGACTGGCTCTCTAGATGTCTGCGACAAATGATCTCACAAAAGTCATGTGACCCAGTGGCAAATTTTCCCAAAAAACAATGAGCACTTTCAAAAGACATCGCTGATGTAACAAAAAGCGGTCCAAAAATCCTAACTTGATGAGTCAAGTGGCGTAAAGAATGCAAATTAATAGTGCAGTGGTATTCTCACAGAAATCTTTTAAAAATTGTTCCGCATAATCAACGGAGGTCGGATTTGACGTTGTTAGCAGAAGTCTGGTTGAAAAGGAAAGACGGAGAAAGTTTGAATATTGAACCTGAATATTCTTTAAAAATTCCTTGAAAAGAATCGGCAAAAAACACTAAATAATTCAAGAATTCTTTAGCCCTATACTGAGCTTTTTCAGACGGTCTACGGGCTGACACCCATGAGAGACCACTTCAATTCGACCTGAAATTTCTGTGACTACATTCTCAAGCTCCTGTTTATCTGAGGAAGTCAGTAATTGTAAGTGACGATTAAGCAAAGATGCATAGACCCCAAGTAAAACGCAATGCATATAGTCGATAGGAGCAGAAAGTGGAATGCCTAAACAGAAAACTTTCTTTAGAATTTCGCTAAAGGTTAGGTTATTTTTTTAAAAAAGCAACTAAGCTTAATAATCAAAAACGTTGATTAATAAAACTTGTACATACTTTTTTTCAGGTTTGATACGTACCTTTTACTAAGCGAGAAAATTCACTTCGTGCTTTCACTCCAACCACATTTATGCCGGTTCGTCCTTCCCGTTTCATGTTTTCCGCCTTTTCCACATAAGATTCGTGTAAATTCGAATCACGAACTTCCCATGGAACTTGATACCTCTTATTTTTGTGTGTTATTTTCTGAGTTTAGTAGGAATGAGAACCATCATTAGTCATTCCTGGATGATCGTTGAAATTACAACCATAGAAACCATTATGTTGGAACATGTTTAAGACACTCGGTTTAGCAATCAAGTCGCAAACAATGAACGAAACAGTGAACTTTAAGAAAATTGTTTTTTTTTGGATGAGAAATTCACAGCTACGATTCGTTTCAGTTCTTGTTCCAGATGCGTTATTACAAGTTTCCAATCTGGTTTTCCTTCACCAACCCACAAGGCATCAATAGCGATGTTTTTCTTCGGAACACGAAGAATAGGCGGAAGTTGTAAGATACTTAGCCAGACTGGATACATGTTGTGTTTCATGCTGGTGCTAAGAAAATTGGCACCATCGGTGGACAGGGCTAGATCTATGAGAAGCTCGTTCGCAGCTTCTGCTAAGTATAACTGGTCGATGCGGCAATCTTCGTGATCCGACTGTGACCTGTGGATATTATAATTAATTATGATCGATAGATTTTGTTGCACAATTTCTTTCAGTAGCTCCGATACTTTGATCAGGCATAAATGCCCATTTGAGTTCTTTATAGGCGTTAAGGTCATTTCATCCAAACTTTTTTTCGCAGCCCGTACTAAGCTATACATAGAGGGGAGAACATTTGGAGAAGGGATGAAACCAGACAGCATTTAAATTAAATATGCTTGAGCTGCATCCGAAAGGTGATTTTTTTGAAGAAAAAGCACGTATGAGAATACATGCGTTGTTTTTGCTTAAACGAGCGTTTTGGTAAAAAGGTTGCTGAAAAAACTTAGTAGTTGACTCTATGTTTGGGGTAACAAAAGAGTTTTCAAGGCAAGATATATCTAAGCAGGGCATCTCAAAAACCGGAAGTGGAGATGAGATCAACGATCTCTTTACATTCAATGACTCTGCAATAGGATCAGAGATTTCCAAATTGTCCGGCTGATAGTTTTCAAAACTTTCACTGTGAGCGCACAATTCTGACAAATCTAGCAAACTAGAACTCTCAAGAGATTGATCGACGTTTGCAGCAGTGAAACTCTCAGGTGCTTCAACTTCAAGCTGAACTTCATTCATAGAATTGTTGTACTCCCTTAACTTCTGCAAACCACTGAGACGCTTCCGCTTTCTGTTTACTGAGCTGATTTCAATGTCCATGCTTAAATTTTTACATTGTATATTGGCGGTATTACAAGAATTGACGCCAGCTTCTGTTCCATCAGCTGAAGAAGTTTCTAGACAGTTTTCGTGTTTTTCCTCGGAGTTCAGCTAAGCTTCATTATCAGTTAAGTTGTCAGGAAAGGACAAGTCATTTTGAGGCCTTGTAAATTGACAGGTCAGACAGCAACACTCTTCTTCATCAAACAATTCGGGTCCATACATCAGATTATTTTCCATGTTTTCGTGGACTGTTTTCAGCGTTCGCAGTCTAACAATTGTTGGGTCCTGACATGGAAAATCGTATTCACAATTTGGCTCACAGTCAGAATTAACGAACCGCACAAGTCTGAGCATTAAATAGCTTTGCGACGAGTCAGATGTCTTAGTTATCTCAGAGAGGTCTGTCGTACCTTCAACTGTAGGTTTAATAAACCCCTTTGGCTCATCAACGAGAACCGTTTTAGCTCTTAAACATTTTTCCCATGAACATCAATTTATATCCTCCATACTCATCATGGGCAATTTTGAAATCACTGGAAATGCTATCATAGGCTGCTAAAAGAGTCTCATAACATAATTTCCATGCTTTTTTTGTTTGGATCCACTTATAAAAATTTCGGGTTGTTCTAAGTCCGACATTTTTGGCTTTTATGTTATCGTACTCGATAACGTCTCGCACTTTTTGGCAATCGCATTGAGATATAATCATCCAATCAACAGTGGCATCCATCTAAAGCAAATTTAGGAACACAACTTGCGAAACGTACAAGACATGCCAATTTGACCATGATTTTTTTTTATATTTTGGAATAGCCTGGAATGTTTCATTCGTATCGAAACGAAACTTGTTTTTGAAATGTATGCAGTCACAACAGAAAAATTCCGAGAAAAAACAAGAAGAGCCTTGATTTGGAAAGAATACTTTCATTTTGACTAACAAATGATGACTAAAGGTAAGCGTGAATGGCAGTTGATCTGCTTCTCTAAATTACTGGATTACTTCTACCCGATGCGTCAAATTGTTTTCAATATATTTCGATGAAAAACAATATACTCGGCTGTTATGTTTGTAGTCAGAGAATGAAAGAAAGTCATTTTTACTAAAAAACAACTGCCTTATAAGTTGACACAAATGTTTTCAAAAATAATTTGAAAAACAAAGATTTTAGAAAATGGATATTCGAATCAACAAGCGCTTTTTCACTTCAAACAGCCTATAGCAACCACACGAGACACAAAACTCAAAAAAAGAAGGCGTACTATGAAAAGTATAACATAGAGACAACAAGCATATATTTAAACTACCAACTCAAAGTTGATGAACTCCAAGCTTTAACTCGAAAAATCGTGGTTTTATGCACAAAATATCCAAAAAAATTATATTCGAAGTGTGCCAGCGTGATATCTATCACGCGCTGAAAAAAAGACATAACATGACATCGATTCAAAGTCTTTCAACTCGCAAGCATATCTTAATTTTAGTGAATCATTATCTTTTTTTTTCGATGGAAAAGTCCTTCACCTTTATTGGTAGCTTTTTTGGAGATGATGATTGCAGTCCTTCAAAGCTATTCTTTCCAACTCCGTTTGATCAAGACTTTGAAAAGTGACGAACAGAATAGAACTTAAAAATGAAAAAACTGAAACAAGTTATAAAAAACATTAATATTATAAGTTAGTTAATACTGTATAAGTTAGTTTTATCTATGTTACTAACTTGCTTCAACCATCCAAAAGGCTATAATTTATAAGCTTTTGGATAATTGAAGCAATTAAGCTAAAGAGATAAACATTAGGCGACATACTGGCAGAGAAAAAGAAAACGTACTATCAAAAGTACATCATATAGAGACAACAAGCATATACTTGAACTACCAACTCAAAGTTGATGAATATTTATAAACAATTCGGCTTTAACTCGAAAAATCCTGTTTTATGCACAAAATATACGAAAATGTTCAGAAAAATAAACGAGGACTTGAACGTGAGATTGAAGAGTATGCGAAAAGCAATATGATAAGAACCAAAGACACCTGGAAACAACATGGGCTAGTTCTTGTGAGGTCTTCGCCAAACTTTCAAGAACTCAATTTATCCAAAACGTCTCTTGACGACTGAAAGGACAGATGATTGTTTGCTTCTGTTTGTGCTTCCGCTTTCTTCCTGTCTTTTGTCAATTGAGGGCCCAGCTTATTGAAGCTGATTTCCGCTTCAGCATACGCTCCCAATTGATTGTTTTTGTACTTCATTTTAACAGCCCTTTAAACAAAATTTCACTAGTAACTTTTCTCTTAAAACTTTTTTGCGCAGCCCATTCAATAAAAATCAAATCCACGGAGAAAAAAATCATCTATGACTGCAAAAAACTGAAGGATCACTAACTCTCCCAAACTAGCTTCCTTTCATCGTCGAAAGGAGGACGTCAATGTTCGCCCGTGTTTTTGCGGAGAAAACATGTGTCCAATAATCTCATCTTCCAACCACAATAATGATCCTACTTTTCGACCATATTTGCCAACCGTCAACTGACTAAATGATAGAAGGTTTACATCCTTCCACATGACAGAATCTCCCTCTTCTTCAACTACTACCGGTTTAACGGTGTAAAGCTCGAGGTTTTTAGCCTAAAAGAAACACTTGGTTTTGAGCTGAGTTTCAGGAAAAACTTTTTCGACAAAAACTAAGTTGAAGTTAAATCCTTTCTATGAATCATATTTTAACAACTTACTATAGATTTCATGGACTTATCAATCGTCACAGTTTCATGCACGTGCCTTTTGGAAATCGCTCCGGTGACATTTTTGAGTTCTATGATCGACTTGTTAGTGTTTTTGACCATTCTTGTTAACCCAGTTAGGGTCTCACTGGTACTTTCCGCCACACTAGCAAATTTGTCTAGTACACCAGTACATTGTTTTGCTTATCAAGCAAGATGGTTTGTTTTCCACCACGCTCATCATGGAGAACATGAACTGACGATCCTGAAAAAAACCTGTGTTTATAACGGGCTGCTCCATAGAATGAAGAACAATCGAAATTATTCGGTCTAAGCCTTGCAACTTACAACAATCATAGTTCCTTCACTAGCAGAGGCTGCGGGCGAATCGTACACATTGGGTGTGCTAGCGCATCTCATTATTTTGCTAGGCGGCATGGATTTCACGTCGTTGCGGTGAAAAGGTCCTCGCTTTTGAACTTGAGGCAACCTCTCTAAATCACCCACAGGCAAATCCTCCATATCTCTGTTTGCAGTTTCTGATTTACTCACAATTGAATGAATAATTTCATTCAGGGCTTGTTGCTCATACTACGATAAACAACATCAAAAAAAGCAATACAAGCAAAAACATCCTATTTGACAGTTAATTAGATACTGTTAGAACATACCATCTGAGGCTCATCACTATGTGAATCTAAGCTGATGACATTTGGCTGCATGAGAGTTGTCATTGCAGACGAGCTGCATTGAGTGGGGGGATTAATGGAAACAGTTTCCACATAACATGGAGGATATTTGATGCCCGGTTCTTTATTTTGTTGAAGATCATGGCAGGCAAGCGACAGATCTAACAAACAGCGGTGGATGTAGTCTTTTGCGCCGATTGCCTCCAATTTAGCCTGATAATACTGCTGGCCTTGTTTGACAGTCAGCACCGTTCCATCCTTAAAAGGACCAATTAAAGGCAAAAACCAACAAAAAAGCAAAACCTTGAAACGTTCAACTAACAATTTCCGTACGTTGATCCAGCGACATTAAACTTTGATCTGAAAGAAGTTGCATCGTCTCAGGTCTTCTGTCCTCGTAAAAGAACAGCAAGACCCATTTCGTTTGCAGAGCTTTTTTTATGTTTTCATGGAACAAGACAATTTCTTGCTGGCTGCGATGGTCTCGCAACTCTCGGCCTGATCGCGTTTGAGGCATTCTAAGTTAAATCAAATAGTAAACTTCAAACTCATAGTAACCAGCGTGATACACATAACGACCTAAAATTTAATTTTTACGACGTAGACTAAAATGTGTCTTCCAAAATTTGAAAAATCACTATAAGCTGTGAAAAATTAATCAAAGGCGCGTTATCTCGAAAACCAAAAGCAATTGGATAACAAAACTTGAAGTCCAGAATTTTAACCACGAGTGTACCCTGACAGCACGCTTATAGGATTGGGAAGTTGCCAAGTTTTTTTTTAAATAATTTTTTTGAAAACAATTGAAAATAACTTAAAAAACACAAAACCTCTTGAAAGGTAGATTACCAACCCCAAATTTTTTCCTGAATAGAAACCCGGACACTAAGAGACTCGAAAAGCTTCAGTAATTGATAATCTAACTTAAAGTGATGAGAGATGGGTTACGTTTTGTTTGCTTTTGCTTCCATTCAACTAGTGATGTCAGATCTGTTAATTTTTCCAGGCAAACCGAAAAACACGAGCTAAAACATTTTTTCTTTCAACAACTTGATTTAACTTCTCAAGTCCCAGAACTAATGCTCGCAATTAGATTTCTATGTTACGCCAAGACCACTCTTGCTAGTTTTTAAATAGACTGGTCAAAAATTCTGGTACCACATTAAAAAAAACCTTGCTAGTTTAAACTCAAATTGAGCCGGCCTGAAATGCATTACGGGCGTTTACCTATCGCTAAGATATAATTTAATTCCTCATAAATTTACTTAATTTTTTTGATATTGCTACCATTGAACGGAGGAAGTCAGATCTGTCCAATTTTTGCAAAAAACAGGATAACACATACATGCGAAACGAATGAAAGATGCCCATAACCTGGTTCTAACTCTCCGCTATTTGTTCTAATGCTCACAATTGAAACAATCTGTTACGCTCCAAAATCTTACTAGTTGAATTATATATTGATCAAAAAAACTCTTATCTCGATGCATTAACCTTGCTAATTTTATATCAAAGTAGACCAGCGTGAATTGCATCACAGCGTTATGCCTGTCGCTAAGTGCTTACGTAAATCAACACATTGAGTGGTGAATTTATAAGGTTTTAAGCATTAGATATATCTTTCCTAACTTTTTCAGCCAAAACAGAAAAACAGATCGTTTCATATTTTTTGTGTGAACTAACTGGTTCTGCTTTAAGTTCTTTGCACAACTGACCACAATATAAAAAGTCTTATTATGCTTAGACAACGCATGCTATTTAGCGTTAATACTGATCAACGAATCTCGCATACCATTGACTATATAACTCAAAGTGTGCCAGCGTGATATCTATCACGGGCTGAAAAGAAGGCAAAACATGACTCCGATCAAAGTCTTTCACCTTTGTTTAGTAGCTTGTTTGGAGATGATGATTGAAGTCCTTCAAGGTTCTTTTTTTCCAACTCCGTTCAATCAAAATTTTGAAAATCGACGCACAAAAAAAGCTGAAAAAAGATTAAAAACTGAAACAAATTATTAAAAACATTAATACTTATAAGTTAGTTAATATTGTATAAATTAGTTTTATCTATTTTACTAACTTGCTTCAATTATCCAAAAGGCTATAATTTATAGGCTTTTGGATAATTGAAGCAATTCAGCTACAGAGATGAACATTAGGCGAACAACTGGAGGGGGAAAAGAAAGCGTACTATGAAAAGTATAACGTATAGGGACAACAAGCATATATTTAAAACTACCAACTCAAAGTTGATGAACATCTGTAAGCACTTCAGCTTTTACTCGAAGAATCCTGTTTTTATGCACAAAATATACGACAAAAAAACAAAGTCTTCAAGTTGCGCTTGAAGAGTATGTGAAGGCACATGGAAACAACATGAACAAGTTCGTGTGAGGTCTTTGACCAAGCTGGCAAGTGTCAGCGGCCGATATATAGGATTTGCCAGAATATCAAAGATGACTACGATTTTTTCAAAGTTCTAGCTATGTTTTGGACCACACTGACATGTGTCAGCGGCCTAACTTTCAAAAATTTAATTCTCATTATCCAAAACGTCTTTTGAAGAATGAAACGACATATGATGCTTTGCTTCTGTTTGTGCTTCTGCTCTCTTCCTGTCTTTTGTCAATTGAGGGCCCAGCTTATTGAAGCTGATTTTCGCTTCAGCATACGCTCCCAATTGATTGTTTTTGTACTTCATTTTAACAGCCCTTTAAACAAAATTTCACTAGTAATTTTTCTCTTAAAACTTTTTTGCGCAGCCCATTCAATAAAAATCAAATCCACGGAGAAAAAAATCATCTATGACTGCAAAAATCTGAAGGATCACTTACTCTCCCAAACTAGCTTCCTTTCATCGTTGAAATAAGGACGGCAATGTTCGCCCGTGTTTTTTTGCGGAGAAATCATGTGTCCAAAAATCTCGTCTTCCGACCACAATAATGATCCTACTTTTCGGCCATATTTGCCAACCGTCAATTGACTTACTGACAGAAGTTTTACACCCTTCCACATGACAGAATCTCCCTCTTCTTCAACTACGACCGGTTTAACGGTGTAAAGCTCGAGGTTTTTAGCCTAAAAGAAACACTTGGTTTTGAGCTGAGTTTCAGGAATAACTTTTTCGACAAAAACTAAGTTCCTATTAACTCAGTTAGGGTCTCATTGGTACTGTCCGTCATACTAGCAAGATTGTCATGTACATTGTTTTGCTTATCAAGCAAGATGGTTTGTTTTTCCACCATGCTAATCATGGAAACCACGAACTGACGATCCTGAAAAAAACCTGTGTTTATAACGGGCTGCTCCATAGAATGAAGAACAATCGAAATTATTCGGTCTAAGCCTTGCAACTTACAACAATCATAGTTCCTTCACTAGTAGAGGCTGCGGGCGAATCGTACACATTGGGTGTGCTAGCGCATCTCATTATTTTGCTAGGCGGCATGGATTTCACGTCGTTGCAGTGAAAAAGTCCTCGCTTTTGAACTTGAGGCAACCTCTCTAAATCACCCAGAGGCAAATCCTCCATATCTCTGTTTGCAGCTTCTGATTTACTCACATATGAATGAATAATTTCATTCAGGGCTTGTTGCTCATACTACGATAAACAACATCAAAAAAAAGAAATACAAGCAAAAACATCTTATTTGACAGTTAATTAGATACTGTTAGAACATACCATCTGAGGCTCATCACTATGTGAATCTAAGCTGATGACATTTGGCTGCATGAGAGTTGTCATTGCAGACGAGCTGCATTGAGTGGGGGGATTAATGGAAACAGTTTCCACATAACATGGAGGATATTTGATGCCCGGTTCTTCATTTTTTGAAGATCATGTCTGTTGTGGAGACACAGGCTCACATTCCGTTCTAGGTCAGCTCTTTCTAGGTCTAAGACCTCTTTCTTCTCATCTTCAGTCACACAAGGCGCTCCAGCTACTCACTTCACCGCCGTGGTGACCGCGTTTCTGTGCGTCAGGAATGCTCTCTTATAGGCTCCCGGTCCTATATCTAGCTGGAAAGATTGATAGGCTTCCGTGTTCCTCGACATGTGACGCTTCGCGCGTTCATACATTCATGACGTCATCACTGCACGGAACCAAGGCATCAATCTTTGCCTTGACCATATTCTTTCAATGGCTATGGGTATTCTCAGAACCTTGCAGGTGGTCCTGAAAAGATCCAGTTTACGGCTCATCTTTACGTTACTCAGCTGCTCAGGAGTCGGCACGGCCGTCTCCTGTTCACTTATGTCCACGTTAGCCTCCAACCACCTCACTGCCAGCATGGCACTAACCACCACGATTGACACTTGTTGATTCTGTAGAGTACAACTCTTCCACGTCCCATACTAGCATCAGATTCCCGCGTTTGGGGTACCATAACGTCTGCGCCAAGCAGTGACAAGGATACTCCCCATGGGTCCTCAATATGTTCCTTCGGGTCCAATACCCTGAGGCTCCCAGCAACGGTTCCACTTCCATCATAATTCTGTGCAAATCGTCTTTCTCTTCTATGGTGGGGAATTCAGTGGGTAACGCTCCACTCGCTTTCTGCTTCTGGAACTCGCTTACATTACCTTCGTTCAACCTCATTCACCCACTATGTCTTGCAACTCGCCTTCAGATCTCTTCGGGACTGCCCGAAAGATCTTAGCCAACAAATCATATGACCTTTCCGACATTCTGGCCAACCTCACGCACTTTGGCACAGAGAAAAGTTGATCAATCAACACCTGATGCGTCCTCGCATCCATCACCACCATGTGCGTAGGATACCTACTATTGCAATATGGGGCGGAGCTTGAACCCACCAGATATTTTGAACCAGTAGGTCTATGATAGGCAACACTATCCTTCAGATTCATTTCATTTTCCAGAGCTTCTCGCCAGATCTAACAAACAGATCTAACAAACAGCCGTGGATGTAGTCTTTTGCGCCAATTGCCTCCACTTTAGCCTGATAACACTGCTGGCCTTTTTTGACAGTCAGCACCGTTCCATCCTTAAAAAGACCAATTAAAAGCAAAAACCAACAAAAAAGCAAAACCTTGAAACGTTCAACTAACAACAATTTCCGGACGTTGATCCAGCGACATCAAAATTTGATCTGAAAGAAGTTGCATTGTCCCAGGTCTTCTGTCCTCGTAAAAAAACAGCAAGACCCATTTCGTTTGCAGAGTTTTCTTTATGTTTTCATGGAACAAAGCAATTTCTTGCTGGCTGCGATGTTCTCGCACCTCTCGGCATGATCGCGTTTGAGACATTCTAAATTAAATCAAATTGCAAACTTCAAACTCATAGTAACCAGCGTGATACACATCACGACCTACAAAATTTAATTTTTACGATGTAGACTACAATGTGTCTTCCAAAGTTTGAGAAATTCCTTATAAGCTATGAAAAATCAATCAAAGACGCGTTATCTCGAAAACCAAAAACAATTGTAGAATAAAACTTGGAGTCCTGAATTTTAACCCTGACAGGGTACCCTGAATGTGTACCCTGACAGCACGCTTATAGGATTGGGAAATTGCCAAGTTTTGTTTAACTAATTTTTTTAAAAACAATTGAAAATAACTTAAAAAACACAAAATCTCTTGAAAGGTAGATTACCAACCCCAAATTCTTTCCTGAATAAAAACCCGGACACTAAGAGACTCGAAAAGCTTCAGTATTTGATAATATAACTTAAAGCGATGAGAGATGGGTTACGTTTTGTTTGCTTTTACTTCCATTCAACTAGTGATGTCAGATCTGTTAATTTTTCCAGGCATACCGAAAAACACGAGCTAAACCAATTTTTCTTTCAACAACTTGATTTAATTTCTCAAGTCCCAAAACTAATGCTCACAATTATATTTCTATGTTACGCCAAGACCACTCTTGCTAGTTTTTAAATAGACTGGTCAAAAATTCGGGTACGACATTAAAAAAAACATGCTAGTTTAAACTCAAATTGAGCCGGCCTGAACTGCATTACGGGCGTTTACCTATCGCTAAGATTTAACTTAATTCCACATGAATTTACTTAAGTTTTTTTTGATTTTGCTACCATTGAACGAAGGATGTCAAATCTGTCCAATTTTTGCAAAAAACAGGATAACACATACATGCGAAACAAATGAAAGATGCCCATAACCTGGTTCTAACTCTCCGCTATTTGTTCTAATGCTCACAATTGAAACAATCTGTTACGCTCCAACATCTTACAAGTTGAATTATATATTGATCAAAAAAACTCTTATCTCGATGCATTAACCTTGCTAATTTTATATCAAAGTAGGCCAGAGTGAATTGCATCACGGGCCTATGCCTGTCGCTAAGTGCTTACGTAAATCAACACACTGAGTGGTGAATTTATAAGTTTTTAAGCATTAGATATATCTTTCCTAATTTTTTCAGCCGAAACAGAAAAACAGATCGTTTCATATTTTTTGTGTGAACTAACTGGTTCTGCTTTTAGTTCTTTGCAAAACTGACCACAACATAAAAGTATTTATTATGTTTAGACAACGCATTCTGTTTAGCGTTAATACTGATCAACGAATCTCGCATACCATTGCATATATAACTCAAAATTTGCCAGCGTGATATCTATCACGCGCTGAAAAGAAGGGAAAACATGACTCCGATCAAAGTCTTTCAACTCGCAAGCATATATCAGTTTTAGGGAATCATTACATCTTTTTCTTTCAATAGGAAAGTCTTTCACCTTTGTTTAGTAGCTTGTTTGGAGATGATGGTTGAAGTCCTTCAATGTTATTTTTTCCAACTCCGTTCAATCAAAGTTTTGAAAAGCGACGCACAAAAAAAAAGCTGAAAAAATATTAAAAACTGAAACAAATTATTAAAAACATTAATAAATATAAGTTAGCTAATATTGTATAAGTTAGTTTTATCTATTTTACTAACTTGCTTCAATCATCCAAAAGGCTATAATTTATAAGTTTTTGGATAATTGAAGCAATTCAGCTACAGAGATGAACATTAGGCGAACAACTGGCAGAGAAAAAGAAAGCGCACTATGAAAATTATAACATATAGGGACAACAAGCATATATTTAAAACTACCAACTCAAAGTTGATGAACATCTGTAAACACTGCAGCTTTTACTCGAAGAATCCTGTTTTTATGCACAAAATATACGAAAAAAAAATAAACTAAGTCTTTAACTTGCGCTTGAAGAGTATGTGAAGGCACATGGAAACAACATGGACAAGTTCGTGTGAGGTCTTCGACCAAGCTGGCATGTGTCAGCGGCCTAACTTTCAAAACTTAATTATCATTATCCAAAACGTCTTTTGAAGACTGAAACGACATATGATGCTTTGCTCCTGTTTGTGCTTCTGCTCTCTTCCTGTCTTTTGTCAATTGAGGGCCCAGCTTATTGAAGCTGATTTTCGCTTCAGCATACGCTCCCAATTGATTGTTTTTGTACTTCATTTTAACAGCCCCTTAAACAAATCTTCACTTGGAATATTTATCTTAAAACTTTTTTGCTCAGCCCATTCAAAAAAAATCAAATCCACCGAGAAAAAATCAACTATGACTGCAAAAATCTAAAGGATCACTAACACTCACAAACTAGCTTCCTTTCATCGTCGAAAGAAGGACGGCAATGTTCGCACGTGTTTTTTTTTACGGAGAAATCATGTGTCCAATAATCTCCTCTTCCGGCCACAATAATGATCCTACTTTTCGGCCATATTTGCCAACCGTCAATTGACTAACTGACAGAAGTTTTACGTCCTTCCACATGACAGAATCTCCCTTTTCTTCAACTGTGATCGGTTTAATGGTGTAAAGCTCGAGGTGTTTAGCCTAAAAGAATTACTTGGTTTTGAGCTGAGTTTCAGGAATAACTTTCCCGACAAAAACTAAGTTGAAGTTAAATCCCTTCTATGAAACATATTTAAACAACTTACTATAGATTTCATGGACTTATCAATCGTCACAGTTTCATGCACGTGCCTTTTGGAAATCCCTCCGGTGACATTTTTGAATTCTATGATCGACTTGTTAGTGTTTTCGACCATTCTTGTTAACCCAGTTAGGGTCTCACTGGTACTTTCCGCCACACTAGCAAATTTGTCTAGTACACCAGTACATTGTTTTGCTTATCAAGCAAGATGGTTTGTTTTCCACCACGCTGATCATGGAAACCATGAATTGACGATCCTGAAAAAGTCCTATGTTTGTAACAGGCTGCTCCATAGAATGATGAACACTCAAAATTATTCGGTCTTAGCCTTGCAACTTACAACAATCATAGTTCCTTCTTTAGAAGAGGCTGCGGGCGGATCGTACACATTGGGTGTGGTAGCGCATCTCATTATTTTGCTAGGCGGCGTTGATTTCACTCGTTGCGGTGAAAAAGTCCTCGCTTTTGAACTTGAGGCAACCTCTCTAAATCACCCACAGGCAAATCCTCCATATCTCTGTTTGCAGTTTCTGATTTACTCACAATTGAATGAATAATTTCATCCAGGGCTTGTTGCTCATATTACGAAAAACAACAGCAAAAAAAGAAATACAAGCAAAAAAATCTTATTTGACTGTTAATTAGATACTCTTAGAACATACCATCTGGGGCTCATCACTATGTGAATCTACGCTGATGACATTTGGCTGCATAAAAGTTGTCATTGCAGGCGAACTGCATTGAGTGGGGGGATTAATGGAAACACTTTTCACATTACATGGAGGATATTTGAGGCCCGGTTCTTCATTTTGTTAAAGATCATGGCAGGCAAGCGACAGATCTAACAAATAGCGGTGGATTTAGTCTTTTGCGCCGATTGCCTCCACTTTAGCCTGATATTACTGCTGGCCTTGTTTGACAGTCAGTACCGTTCCATCCTTAAAAGGACCAATTAAAAGCAAAAACCAACAAAAATGCAAAACCTTGAAACGTTCAACTAACAACAATTTCCGGACATTGATCCAGCGACATCAAAATTTGATCTGAAAGAAGTTGCATCGTCCCAGGTCTTCTGTCCTTCTAAAAGAACAGCAAGACCCATTTCCTTTGGAGAGCTTTCTTTATGCTTTCATGGAACAAGGCAATTTCTTGCTGGATGCGAGGGTCTCGCACCTCTCGGCCTGATCGCGTTTGAGACATTCTAAAATAAATCAAACTACAAACTTCAAACTCATAGTAACCAGAGTGATACACGTCACGACTTGAAAAATTTAATTTTTACGACGTAGACTAAAATCTGTCTTCCAAAATTTGAGAGATTTACTATAAGCTGTGAAAAATCAGTCAAAGACGCGTTATCTAGAAAACTAAAAACAATTGGATTATAAAACTTGGATCCAGAATTTTAACCACGAGTGTACCCTGACAGCACGCTTATAGGATTTGGAAATTGCCAAGTTTTTTTTAAACTAATTTCTTTGAAAGCATTTTGAAAATAACTTAAAAAACACAAAATCTCTTGAAAGGTAGATTACCAACCCCAAATTCTACCCTGAATAAAAACCCGGACTTTAAGAGACTCGAAAAATTTCAGTGAAAAAAACTTGGGAGTAAAAAGTAAACAGAATATGCCAGCGTGAAATATATCAAAGGCCTTTAACTATAGGTAAATGTTAATATAACTTAAAGCGATGAGAGATGGGTTACGTTTTCTTTGCTTTTGCTTCCATTCAACTAGTGATGTCAGATCTGTTCAATTGTCCACGCAAACCAAAAAACACGAGCTAAACCATTTTTTCCTTCATTAACTTGATTTAATTTCTCACTTCCATGATCCATTGCTCACAATTAGATTTCTATGTTACGCCAAAACCACTCTTGCTAGTTATTATATGGATTGGTCAAAAAATCTGGTACTAGGTTTAGAAACCTTGCTAGTTTAAACTCGAAATAGGCCGGCGTGAAAAGCATCACGGGCATTTTTCTATCGCTTAGTCTTAACTTAATTCCACATGAAGTAACTTAATTTTTTTTGATATTGCTACCATTGAACGAAGGATGTCAGATCTGTCATTTTTTGCAAAAAAAATACAATAACATACATATGCAAATAAATTAAAAGATGCCCATAACCTGGTGCTAACTCTCCGTTATTTTCTTTAGTGCTCGCAATTGAAACAATCTGTTACGCTCCAACATCTTGCTGGTTGAATTATACATTAATCAAAATATCTCGTATCTCAATGCATTAACTTTGCTGATTTTATATCTAAGTAAGCCAGCGTAAAATGCATCACAGGCTTTTACCTATCGTTAAGTTTTAACTTAATTCAACACAAATTTACTTCGATTTCTAGATATCGCTACCATTGAACAGATGTCAGACATAACCAATTTCTTGCAGCAAAATAGAATAAAAGACCTAAGCCAAACAATAATAAGATGCACATAACCTGATGCTAATTCCCCACTATTTGAACTAGTGCTCACAGTTTTCAAAATTTGTTACGCTCCGATATCCTGCTTGTTAAATCATACAATGAAAAAGTCTCGTATATCGATGCATTAATCTTGACTTTATACCATAGTAGGCCAGCGGGGACTTTTAACTGTCGCTACGTGGTTACGTAATTCAACACACTGAGTGCTTAATTCACATCTTTTTAAGCATTAGATAGATCTTTCCTACTTTTTTCAGCCAAAACAGAAAAACACGTCAGTTTAATTTTTTTGTGTGAACTAACTGGTTCTGCTTTTAGTTCTTTGCAAAAACTGACCACAATATAAAAAGATTTATTATGCTCAGACAACGCATGCTATTTAGCGTTAACACTGATCAACAAATCTCGCATACCATTGAATAAATAACTCTAAGTAAGTCAGCGTGATATAAATCACGAGCTGAAATGAAGGCAAAACACAACGCCGATCGAAGTCTTTCAATTCGCAAGAATATCTTAAATTTTGGGAATCATTACATCTTTTTCTCAATAGGAAAATCTTTCACTTTTGATTAGTAGCTTGTTTGGAGATAATGACTGCAGTTGTTCAATGTTATTCTTTCCAACTCCGTTAAATCAATATTTAATAAAAGGACGCAGAATAAAAACTGAAAAAAGATTAAAAACTGAAACTAATTATTAAAAACAATAGTAGTTATAAATTAGCTATGTTAGTGACCTATGAATAGCAACTAACAGTTAGAAAAAATCAGTCAAAAAAGAGGTGAAATCGGCAGAGACCTGGGACGGTGGCGTGTCACGGAGCCGAATACCCGGATAGCCGAAAAATAAATTCGTTCCCGGATAGCCAAAAAATAAGTTCGTTCCTGGGTAGCCGAAAAATGTATTCGTTCCCGGATAGCCGAAAAAAATACAAAACTATTAAGGGCCCCCAAACTGAGGGCCCAAATTAAGGGCCACCAACCAAAATTATAGCGACAGTGCAGAGGCGGAATTAGGATTTTTTAAAGTGGGGAGGGGACAAGTGTTTTAAAAAAAACAGGCCAAAAATGTTGTTTTTAGGGTTTTTTGAAAAAATTTAATTAAAAAAGTGCTTTTTTCAGCGCGTGCTCCCATATAAAATTAGTATATATTTAAAAAACTAAGGATTTGTTGGCCAAAAATGGATGTCATGAAAAACTAAAGAGGAACTTTTTGGTTGGTGAGGGGGCCGCATCCCAGTAGTAGTCGGGCTTCTGTTGTTAATTAATTGGATCTACTAAACAATTGCCCCCCCCCCTCTTTTAAGGGAGGGGGGGGGCAACTGTTAAGACGATTAAATTAACGCATTTTCGACCAATCAGATTGCACCAAAAATCTTTGTATAAAATTCTCAATACAAAGCTCTAGCGCTAATTTACTATTTAATTAAAGTGGCAATTCTTAAGTAGATACCGAAGGGAGCGCGTTTGTAAAGTAGATCCAAATAATTCAATGAAATTTTATTGATGATGAAAACGTTATATGCAACATTGATATTTTTCCCAATATAGATTCAATGCGGCTCCGCCAACAAAAAAGCCAACTTTTCACTAAAAAATTGATAACACAAAAACTAGGAAGAATTAACCAATGGCCATTATATCAAAATCAAGCTATGATATTGGGCTACATATAGCAACAAACAATTTCGAATAGCTCTTCGAGACACAGGAGAAATAAGCAGAGAAGTGGGACCAGCCACGATTTTTCAAAAAAAAACGAATTTTTTCACCAAAAAATTAATTACCTAAAAACTAGGAAGATTTAACCAATGGCCATTATAGCAAAATCAAGCTATGATATTGGGCTACATATAGCAACAAGCATTCTTGATTAGTTCTTCGACACACAGGAGAAATAAGCAAAGCAGTGGGACGAGCCACGGTTTTTCAAAAAAAAACCAATTTTGCACGAAAAAATTAATTACCCAAAAACTAGGACGAAATAACAAGTGGCCATTATATCAAAACCAAATCAAGCTATGGTATTGCGCTACAGACAGCAACAAACATTTTCGAATAGTTCTTCGAGACACAGAAGAAATAAGCAAAGCAGGGGGACGAGCCCGGATTTTTCAAAAATAAAACCAATTTTTCACTAAAAAATTAATTACCTAAAAACTAGGAAAATTTAACCCGAGATTCTCTCTGTGGCGTAGCGAGAGTCTCTGTATCCTCCGAGGGGGGGGGGGGGGGGTAGGCATTTTACAAGCATTTTAGTCAATTTTACAAGCATTAGTTTTACAAGGGTTAGTTTTGCAAGCATTCGACACGCAACAAAAATTTTCATTCTTTTTTCTGTCATTCGAAAATTTGAAGAAAAAAAAGAACTGAAAAAAATCGATTTAAAATAGTTTTGAATCAATTTCATTTTAGGTCAGATTTAAGATCCATTCAAATCGATTTAAAATCGACTGGAATAGATTTTTTTAAGCGTTGAAATTAAATTGATTTAAATTGATTTAAAATCGATCCAAATCGATCTGAATTTTTTGTTTTGGTTAACTTACTTTTATTACAACTTAAATCGAATTCAATCTGCATGATTTTTTTTATACTGAAATTGATCGAAATCCATTTTGTCAGTGCGGGCTGTCATTTAAAACAATATGCAACAACATATCAAAACAACAAATTGAAAGTTGAAAGTATAGTAAAAAATCAGTGTAGTCTTTTATCAAAATCAGCTATATAGCCCAGCATACACATTGTGCGTTCCGGCGAGTTCGGCGTGGGTTTGACTCTCACCTAGGTCGTTTCATTTGAGATTCTCATTTGAGTTGAGCCTGATAGAACATAAAATGTTAATATTTAAATTGGTTCAAAATTGGTTTGCAATTGAGTTTCTGTTAATTCAGCTGCGTGAATTGAACTTGAATTCATTGTAAAAAAGATCCCAAAATTAGCGCATGAACAAGACCGCTTTTTGCTTGATACCTTTATGTTGTTGCTAGTTCCGTGCAATAAAATTTACTAAAATTTGCCGTATACCGACGATTCCCTTGAATTAAGCCGAGTATGTTTGCTGTTTTTATTCGAGTTAAAGAAAAGGCCAGAATTTTTTTGTGCCGCGACTTTTGGGAATGAACCAAGTTTATCGGCACAATTTTTCTACCACCTTCCTAGAGCCAGTTTTGGATTAATAACTCGTGCTAATGTCAGGAAAAACTTTTGTTGGCAGCAAAAGTTTGAACAGTAGTGTATCTTTGTCATTACATAACGTAGTACCTACACAACTGCTGTCGAATCTATCGAACGCGACAGCAGTCTTACAAAAAATTTGTAAGACCGAACCTGTGTTTTCATTTAACTTTTAGCCACTAATTTTTACTATTTTTTACCCAAAAAAAAGTTACTTTTTGATGATCAGTGCTACAAAGTTATATAATGACCCTATAAGATACCCTAATACTCGTACATACCCAGTACCCTAGTTCCCCCGGAGAATTCTGAACCCAAAAACTTTGTGACAAAAAAAATTACAAAGAAGTTTCCAAAACATTTTTGGAAAAAAATTTTCGAAAAAAAATTTGGGGAAAAATTATAAAAATTCCCAAAATTTTCACTGAAAAAAACTTTTTTGCCCGAGCTTAGGGCAAAGCCGGAAAACATCGTTTTCGTCTCGTCCGTTCAACCGCAAAAACCATTAATCGTATCGAGCATATTTTTTGAGTGAATCCCTTCCTCGATTTCCTCCAGTGCTTGGATAGTCTTTGAAAAAACTTGCTCGGCTCGCCCTGTTTTCGGCCGCATGACGCCGGAACAATTACTACTACACTATCGTTTAGCCGTTATTTCGTTTTTTTTTCTATAAAGAATAAACTGTACGCGTTAACTTAGATAGTACTGAACGAAAGCTTTAGTAGATACTTAAATACCCTCAGCTAAAAGTTCCTAAAGATATTATTATCAAAAATTTTCTTAACCTACATGTAACGACTTTACAGCGAGAGACTCCTTAATTTGATTGCCCTTAAAATAATCGTATCGGCTATCACTGTCGATGGTGTTCATCATTACTGCGCGTTCTCTCCATCACTCCATAATTACATTACCATTAACTTCACAAAAACGCCTCGACGACACTTTTAAAGCAGTTCCAGTTTTCAGTTTTAATTTGAAAGCAAATAACCGACAAAAAACTGTTCAATATCTTTTAAACAGTTCTCCAAATAGTATCCTCCACTGCAAAAAATTACGACGTGTTAGATCTAGCTAAAAATTACTTTGAAATTAAAACTCAAGAGGACCAGGTAGCAATTGCGCATACCCCGACGCCAAGGGAATCCATTCGTTCCAAGAAACCCTACTCGCAGCGTTCTAAGATTGATTCGATGGTTTCGAGTGAGCGTCGAAGAGAAGCAGCTCTCGAAAAAATTAGACGCCTCGTTTTAAAAAGCAAGAGTTCCAGCTTCAGTCGATGAAGGCTCAACTCGATGTGGCTGCAGACGAAAGTCGTCGAAATCTAGCCGAAGCAGCTATCGAAGAAGCTGAATATCTGAAAGACACTTCTGAAATCAAAAGGCTTCGTCTCAGCAGGTCGAAATTGGCAATGGCCATTCAGGAGAACCAAGCGGAGGAAGACAGGACAAAAATTGGGTGAACACTCATTTCTCATCTCAGGAAATAGTTGAGCCCATGGCGCTGGTTCAAAGTGTCAACCTGGAACTTGTCTTGGAGTTCTTTTCATTTTCAAGTTTTGAACCGCCTTTCAGCAAGAAACTGACGATGATTCATAACTCTCATTCAAATGCTAGCTAAGTAAAAAAAAAACTATGTAAACTCACAGAGTGTTAATGTCCCTCATAAGTCAGATACAAGTGTCAGCTTGGTGAATCCAAATGTGAAAAGTACGTATGAGCCGCAAAAACAGCTAACTTTGACCAACCTATACAGCTACACTGCTACTTTCGTGTATCAACCATTATTACCCACTAATGATGATCCTCTCAATCATTCAACAGTCACTTTCCCCCTAGCCCATGTTATGTTACGCAACCATCGAATGTTCAACCGTTCTCTGGCGGAGGAACAATTTTATGTCGGTAATCCTCACGCTTTAGAGGCTACTACCTATTCTAAACCGTTGATGATGTCTTTTACAAATGAGTGTAAAGAATCTGTGCCAATTACGCCTTTGGGCAGTAAACCAATCACTAATCAAGCTCTAGCTGGAATCTTGACACTAAGCCAGAAGGGCCCATTGCCTGAGTGGAAATTGTCTTCTTTCGACGAAAATCCATTGCAGTGGCCTGGATGGTTTGGTCAGTTCAAAAGCGCAATCGATGCAAAGGTTATGAAAGATGATGTCAAACTGGCATGTCTCAAAACCCTCCTTTCAGTCAAAGCGAAGAATGCAATTGCCGTTTCTGAATACAGTGAAACATTCTACAAGGACTCTTCGATAACTCTTGTGAGGATATTTGGACAGCCACAAAGGTTTGTGGCGGCTCATCGCAAAAAACTTCCGAATTTCCCCATCTCACATTTATCAAGCAATATCAGTTTCGTTTAATCTCGTCGGTGTTTTCAGTACGACTTGAAGAGTACATCTGTTTTGAATTAAGTTGCTTCAAAAATGCCTCCGAATAAGAAAGATTCGTGGTCTCTTCACTCTGTAGAGAGATGTTGGATACAGCCAACCGTTTTAGATTTTGATGACTGGCTCAGTGACAAGGCTGAGGCACATGAACTTACGCGTGTCAGTCAGACTAATTCCCGACCTGAGGAGACTTCAAAGATTGGTTTCCATAAACCAGCCACAAACTTTTTTGCCGCTGCTTCAAAAGTTGAAAAAATAATTTCATACTCCGTGCTTCCAGTGTAAGGGTAAACACCCATGCTGAAGTTGTTCTGTATTTAAAGAAACAACCCCGACCAAATGAGGTGAGTTCTCCGCGCACAGTAGGTTGTGTTTTGCCTGTTTGCAACCTGACCACATGTTCCGGAAATGCCCTAAAGCCCGCATTTGCATTACGCCTGGTTGTGAAAGCACCCATAATATCTTGTTGCAGGGTGATAAGAATATTTTCAGCGTAATGCTTGCAAAAAAGGAGGTTAATAATAGCAATATCACAAGCCATTCAAGTTCAGTCAATACCGCCTCGTCGAACCGGAATGAACAGCAAACTTCGTCATCGAATGTAGCCGGGTCGCCGTCTTACAAGAAACTCACGAAACTCCTTCCTGTGCTTCGATTGGGAATTGGTTCAAGCACATATGTGACAACAGCTCTTGTAATGTGCGATTCCTGTTGTACCCACTCATGGGTCTCGGCAGACCTTACACAGCGTTTAAATTTGACTGGGCAAAAGCTAGATATTCTGGTGAAAGGCTTCAATTCGACGACATCCGTTCCCACGCAACAAGTTGAAGTGAACTTGTTTGCCAAATTCGACCACCATGAACACTCGTTTAGGGTTGCGCCATTTGTCAAAGACACTTAGAGCGTTGGTTCCGAAAGCAGTGACGTTCCCATTCTGCATGACAGGTTTCCACATCTGCAGTCAGTTAAGCCTATTGTCTACAGCTACTCCAACATTGAGATGATATTGGGGCAGGATGTTTTTCTTGCAATCAATCCGCTCGAATACTTCTAAGGAGGAAATCAAAATACTACTGTCGCTGTCCGTATATGCATTGGCTGGATTCTCAGAGGCCCAATTCCTCACCAGTTGGTGTTCGAGCCAGAAAACCAACAAAATGATATAAACTCGATTGAAAATAGACAAACTAGGGGAAACAGTTTTTTTTGCTAATGCGGAATCTTTTGTTTTTTTTTGTACATTTTGAAGACAAATTTTAAGTAACAAATTGCTTCAAACTTTAACATGAAAAAATACTTTTTTCTATTAGCCATCAATTATTTTTCAGATGAACATTTTGCACTAGATAATTTTTGCGCAATTGTGGTATGTCGAGTTTTTTCAAGCTGATTTAACACTTGATGTTGTTTTTGATTTGATTTGTATAGTAGTATGCATATAGTGCGTTAGGATCGGGGGGGGGGGGTTGTCATACATGGATGACCATTAGGTATAAATCATAATGATCACCATGTATTAAATGATCAGCAATGGTCACTATGTAATAATTCTAATTGTCACCATGTATAATTTTATACCTAATGGTCACTATGTAATAATCCTAATTGTCACCATGTATAATTTGATACTTAATAGTCCTCATGTAAAACTTCGGTCTATTATTGAGTATTCTCACTGAACGTTGTGGAAACGGGAATGGAATTAAGTTTTGGTCGGTGCATGTTTTCCCTTCTAAAGTTTGGGGGTATTGGTTTTTTTACACGTAAAATGACGTTATATACCTATTATATGCAATCAGGTGAACCTAATGCAACCAAACTATATGGTATATAGGAAAGCACCAGATTTTGGCAGCGTAGCTTAATTTTTGTTTGCGGTGAACGATTTCCTTCGAAAAAGCATGTTATATTGCTGAATCTCGAAGAAAGGAAAATTCGTCAATTGCGGCGGCCGCCACCTCTATTTAGGCAAAAATTAATAATCAATTTGACCGAAATGAGAATGAAAAATTACTTTAAGCCAAATGATTGTAAAAAAAACAAAGAAAAATTATGAAACACTGAAAACTCTAAAATGATGAAATTGGCTTGAAAATTTCGACATTTCCGTTAAAGTCTGCATGGGAAAGTTTGTCATCAATTCAGTCACCTGATGAAAATTCTCGTTCAATCGTTTATACAGATTGGTGTACTGCCAAAGAGGAAGACCGAGAGGATCAGCAAAATATAAAATATTTCTTCTGTTGCAAATCACAATCCAATGTGTCCCCGGAGAATCTGATTTTGAAGTGTTCACAATCATAAAGATATTGTTTGGGATGTGAGGTGGAAAATTGTCGGCTGCAAATACTCCAAAAAACCTATATTTCAGATGTTTCAATTCTGAATGAGGTCCTGCAACTGGATTTCATCCATTTTCAGACTGTCGAAATGGGAAGGACGTTCTTTACGGTAACTTTGCGGTCGGAGGTGATAAATACATTGGATGAGCGTATACCCCAAACAAAAATTTCCAGGTTTGCTGTCAAAGCGTTTGAGAATTGAAGATCGAGTGAAACTGAGCAGTTAGTAAGTTCTGAATGCAAGAAGTCATGAGCTGCCTGCTGTGTGCTAGTGAGATCAAAACACATAATAAAGTGCTGTTGGTAGTTATCCAGAGTGATTCCCAGCCCGCAGTGCAACAAACCCAGCGCTGATAGTGTGTTGAAGAAGAGACGTTTATGATCTTGTGTACTGATTGGTGAACTTGCTATTGGTAAACCGTTTCGTCTCAAAGTAATTTGCTCCAATCCAAATTTTTGATAAGGAAAAGGATTCGTTCGGTTTGTTCCTAGAAATGCATTATTTGTGTTCAATGCTATGATAATTTGTCTCACCGGTTCACGAGCAAAAATATCTTCCTGTTGCCAGCTGCGCTGACCAGCTGTTGCAAGAAATGTTTTTGTAATTTCTTCTTGATATGGGTAGTTCGCAGGAGTTTTGAGCAAAGTTGATTCAATGGCAGAGAGCACATGGTCGGTCACAGTCATTTTTATAACATATAGGTTCGCTTCGAGTATTTGCAGCTTGTAATGTTTGGCAGCATCTTCCGATATAATAAAAAAGTCTTCATGAGAACGTCTGTAGGAAAGTCTGAGGGTAACACCGCTCAACAAATGCTTGTCACATGTGAAAAAATCAACTCCAGCGGGTCCATAGAACCAAATTTCCCTTGATTCACGGACCAGTTCTCGTTGAGATCTGAATTCAGCTGCATCTATTGCAGCGGGATTGTTTTCAAAACGATATCCCTGATACTTAAGCCATGAGTCCTTGGCTCCTTTGCTGTTAGAAAATTCTGTTCCAATAAAGCTTTTATGCGCAAAATTACTATTGGCATTTGAGATTTTGAGTCCATTAGCAGAGAGGGTACAGTCAGAAAAAAGGGAATACAGGGAGTTGTTTACGAGGAACGGTGAATCAGACACAGTAGGATCAGTGTTGTCGTATCGCAGATCAGCTCCATTTGATTGCGTTACTTTGCATCGTATTTCCAAATAAATTTTTTGCAGGTCAACAAAATTATTACGGTCACCGGTGATTTCAAATTCAAGCATTGGTCCATTAGGTTAATAGACACGTCCAATTTTTTGATCAAAAGCGTTTTCAAAAGTAATCAAAAGAGGTTGTATTTCAAACAAATCCAGAGAGCTATGGGTAGCTTCATTGGGTAACAAATTAGCGATCATTTTTTATGTTTGAGAAAAAATCTGCTCGACTTCTCACTGGTCTGGTTTTTCTTCGAATGGTTGTTTTTCTTTTTCGAGCCCCTACTGACCTTCTTCTTCGTAATCCATTCATTGGTGTCTTTCGACGACGTCTACCACCACCGAATTGTTTTCTTGCAGTTTTTGTGACAGTGTTTTTCAATGCTTGTTTAGGAGACTTCTTTTTCATAGCGACATCAATCAGTTCTGGCGCTGCACTCATCAAAAGTTCTCTGCCCAGTTTTTTCGCAGCCGGTAGAATAACCCGTCGTGCAAACGGTATAGCAACACGACCAATACCAGCAGCCAAAGCGCCAAATCCACTGCCGCGTTGTCGGTAGTGTCCAGAGAAATGAGGAAGTGAAGCTTGCTTTGCATAATATTGTTCCATTGGTTTTCAATCAAAGCGCTTGAATTTTAGAGTCAACACAACTTTACCAGTTCCTGCAAAAGGCACTAGTCTTCCAGTTTCTGTGCGCAACGGTACCGATATTGATTGTACAGATGAAGTGAATTTTTTTTTGTATTCTAAATTAGTGAAGTTTTTTCGATGATTAGGTTCAATGCTGCAGGCACTACTGTTTTTGATGCGTCTATTTGAATCAATGACGCGTAACAATTGGGCCTTTCCATCATCAACAGTTTGGTTTTGAATAATGTCAATAAAGACAAAAATTAGACTTGTCCCACTTGATAAGTCGTATGGGAAATGAGATTCGTACAGTTCGTTTCCCTCATAAGATGCATCGAAGGAGGGTATCACATTGTAACCAATATGATATTCACCGTTCTCATCAAGCTTTGCGTTGTAGCCTAACAGACTGGGTATTTGGGGACTTGGGAATGAGATTCCTTCATTTGCGTTCATCCAAATGCTCATGCTATTCGTGATTTCTTGAGGACTGGCATCAAAATGAATTTTGTCTTTGAGTTTTGTTTTTATCTCATTAATCAATTGTTCTATAAAAGTGTACTCTCCTGATTTGATAAAAACTTTTTCGCCATAGTAGGGTCTGGAAATTGTATTCCGATTGCCAGCGTTGGATTTACTGGCTACTACTTCGGATGCTCTGAAGTACGTAAATTCCCAATCAGTAACATTGTTTAATTTTGTGGGGAAAATTATTTCTGAGAGAGCAACTCTCCAATCTCCGTCCAAAGCTAATTCTTCTTTACAAACATTTCTAAAACTGGCCAAAGTGTTGTCTGGGAAATAATCCATTGATGCTGTTGAAATCAAATGTACAGTAAACTCATCACTGCCCATTTTCGTTATAATCAGCTTTGTTTCCAATTAAACTAAGTTCTTTTTCATAAAATTTTCCGCTGATTTCCTCCTTTTCCGCATCAATGAGACTGTATGTTGGAGGGTTTACAGTAGGAATGGCAACTAGTTCAAAAACTTCGTCTGTAAAAATCTGCTTGTAACCTTTTCTAAAAGGAAAGTCAGTCTTCGCTATTCGCACATAGTCACCAACATAAAATTTTGGTTTCTGTACCAACTTCGATGAACTGTTTGCAATTAATGAAACTAAAGTAGGTACATGTTTTCTTGTGACCTTGTTTGGAGCCAATTTTGTTACTCTATTAACGCGTGAGTGAATCGTTTGAACAAAACTTTGTAATTTTTCAATATAACTGTAAGTCCATTCAAACTCCAAGTATTTGTAGATAATACTATTCAGCGATCGAATGTTTCTTTCGGCAAACGCTGATTTTTTTCACTCTGAGTATTGTATTTGATGATTTCTCGTTTAGTACATAACTTTTCGAACTCTTCTTTAAACTCGGTGCCTTTGTCAATCCAAACTTTTTTTGGTTGTTTTGTTGTGATCTTTTTTTTGAAAGCTTCGGTTGTTTCTTTAGCATATTTGGTCTTCAGGGGTTCTCATAAGTAGCGAGGGAGACAATTGACAGCAACTAACAAATATCGTACCCCTCGGTTATATTTAGCCAATTTATCAACATAAGCCAAGTCAAGAGACCAAATTTCGTTGATATCGTTAACAATCACTTTTAGCCGAGGATATGTTTTACGAAACAATCCATACTTTGTATGTGATGATTGAGATCTCAGAAATTTTTAAATTTTTTTTGGTGAGAGTTGACTAGCATTTGTTAAATTTTTAACGCTACCAAATGCAGCTGGACCTTTCGTGTAGAGTAATTTGAGTTTATTTTCTTCACTGTTAGTAGGAATTCCATTCTTTTGTTGACGTCGTCGCAAACGATTCTTTACTGCTTTCATAGTTTTTTATCATCGTCGTCACCGTCGTCGTTGGTGGTGGGGAAAAATTCTTTTTTCTGGGTTTTTCTTTTGTCGGATTGCTTGGTTTTGGGTTTGAGAGTTGTCGATCGAGTCTTCGAAGGGGAGGGTTTTGATCTCTTCCAGTCCTCAGTTGTCGGGTTGTCGGAGACAAAGGAGGAAGAAGGTGAGGGCTTAGCTGCTTCGCTCTTAAGCGAGCGGAGAATCTGTTCGGCATAAGTGTTGGACACTAAGCTAGGATCAAGATTCAGTTCTTTCAAAATTTGTGGATAAAAAACACCCTCAAGTTTTTTTGTGTTTTGCTGTGTATCGTACAAAAAAAGATTCAATTTTAACGAGTGTTTGTTTTTCTTTGAATTAGAACATATCCGTCAACGTCTAAAGTCAAGGATTCAACTTTGAACAACTGCTTCAGCACTATGTTTGCTCCTTCCAATTTATTAGCTTCCAATAGCTCTTGAATGGATTCCATAACCTTTCGAAACACTTCAGCGGTTTTTCCATTACTTTTTCATCGTTTTTTTCTGTTCTATTTGAGCTTGTCTGCTGCAGTGAATTTTATGATTCAAAAGTTTTTTCTGCTTCACCATCACGATCATAACTGAAATCAGTAAGTGCAGATAAATGTCTTTTTCGAAGATTTGGTACTACATTACTAGGGGTCACGACTGGAGGGGTCCCAGTGTCATCCGCCTCCTCAAGGTGGGACCGGCTGCGGCAAAATGGATGACATCTCCCCCTCCCCCACGGTTGGTCCTGCACTGAGCAGGCCGGGGGCAAATAAAAAAAAAAGGAATAGGAGATGTTGGGTTTAATGGTGGTGGAGAGTCACGGCTGATATTTCGTTCTCGAAATCGTTGTATGTAATTGAGTTGAGATGATTTGTCGTTAATTAATGGACTATGAAGGATTTGAGATAGTGATGCAGTTTTTCCATCTGGAGCATAAGTGTTTTGAGGAATGAGGATGAATTCTTCAGCATACATGCCTAAGGTTCTAGTTTTTCAGGTAAATGTAACACGATTCTCCGATTGATTTAACCAGTGAAATATTGTTTG